>NW_027210755.1:430000-437500 GCF_029030835.1 Brachyistius frenatus
AAATGTCATTTAGAAAACAAAAACACAATGACGATGGACTTTACTTGGCTCCAAGATAATTATCAGTGATGTGTAGCTGCAAACTACAGATGTAAATCTAACATCAACAATCAATCCTGTTTATATTAAATACCGTCAACCCCAAAACACGTATGGGCCATAAGTGGGCTGTAAGCAATTTTTGCATACTTCAGATATATTGAGAAAGCCGTGGAAAAGGTGAAAAAAAAAAAAGAAAAAAAAAATCGCCTCCTTCCATTTAATTCAAAGTGACAGGGTTGTTTTAGACATCATATACGTCATACAGCTGGTGGGACAGCAAGCTTTCAATATGAGGTAAACAAGTACCAGTTAACAGTTGGCAGACGCCTGTGTTGTCGGCCCAACTGCAGCATGAAGAGGATTTTGACACATATACATACAAATGCAAATATTTGCTAGAAAATGGCTAAAAATCATAACATAATAATAAAAAAGAAAGAGTTGCCCTGATTTAAAACAAATAATAGACCAGAAAGCACCAGAGAGTGAAGTGTGTGTAACTCACCTGTAGGAAATGTGAAAAGGGAAGTCAGATGAGCCTCCCTCTCTCCCTCCCTCTCTCTCCCTCTCTCCCTCTCTCCCTCCTCAGTTTATGGCCAGACTTGTTTTTCTGCCAGTTTTCCTCATGACTGGAAAATGACTGCACCTGAGAGAGAGGAGACAAACTAAAGGTTACATGGTTGCATTAAAATCGCACAAGTACACGTACAATAAGTCAAACGCATTATAAAATTGTACTTGTGATTAAGTGAATCAAGGTGAAATGTGACTTCTTTGTTGTTGTTGTTTTTTTACCAAAATTTCCCCCAAAAAATAGTGATTCCATGTTTTGACAGTTCATACACCAAACAATGACTACATTCATTGAGGAAAAGTATTTCAGTTTGATAAAAATCATCCTCATTATCTCTATAATCTCTATGACTACGGTTTAAACACCTCTATTTTGTATCATGGCAGTTGCTTTTGTGTTGTTGATTTTTTTTTTTTTTTTGACTGATGAACTTCTGCAAATACCTAAACGCCAAACAAATCTTTTTTTTCCGTCAATTTTGACTGACATATTACCAAACAAAAGACTCAACAGTCTCGGCAAGCATTTTATACATTTTACAGTATGTTCCTTACAACTCAGTGGGTTGCTGCTTTGTCTTTCTCCTCTCTTGTTTAACAAGCAAATGCGACGTACAAGCAGAGGAAGAGATTTCAAACGATTGCCAGTTATTATCCTCTCAATGGTCCCTCGTTTCATCAGCTTCAGGAAAGACGGCAATGTGACCTCCACAAAAGAAACGACTAGAATTTCCACCTCGCGGTTGTATGCCTTGCAGTTTATATCCATATTTGTCCAGACTCATATAATATATGTAGTGAAGGAACTTGGCCAATAAAGGTGATTCTGATTGAACACAAAGTTGAAGACACGACAGTCAACGAAGCTTCAGATGCAAATGTTGCTGCAAGAGACTGTTATTTGTAAAACGGGAGCTTCACGTACATCTTCAACCCAACTGCACAGGACATCCGTACAATGGTACCCAAGAATGGTGTCATCAATTCAACGTTCAACCCAATGTGAAGTATCATCTTAATCTTCCCTTCTGTTTCTGAGTTACGGCATCGCGTTCACAAAAATGGTGACCTTTGACCATCAAAATATTATTAGTTCATCCTTTAGTCCAAGTAAACGTATGTGCCAAGTTTAAAGAAGTTCCTCCAAGGTGTTTCTGAGGTAAGGAGTTCACAAAGATTGTATGATCATTAGGTCTCAGTGACCTTTGACCTTTAACAACTATAAGCTAACCAGTTCACTGTTGAGTTCTAGTCAACTTTTCTGCTAAATTTCAATCAATTCCTTCAAGGCTTTTTCTCAGATATCGCGTTTACGAACACAGGAGTTTGTGAGGTTACTGTGACTTTGACCTTTGACCTTTGGCCACCGAGATCGAATCAGCTCATCCTTGGGCCCAACTCTGTGCCAAGTCTGAAGAAATAGCATCACAGTGCTCTTGAGATACCGCATTCAGGAGTACAGGACAGATGGACGGGTGGACAGACAACCTGGCTATGGAGAAAACAGGATCTCAACTCGTGCTGTTGTAACAGTTTGGCATGAATGAACGCTTTCAGTTACCTCAGTCAGGTGGCAATAACACCATGTACCTGGTGCTGATGTCTTAAAATGCCGCAAGTGTCCCTTTATTTCGTATGATTCGGGGAGCATCTTTACGTTAACCGATTTCCTTCCACACGCTCGTCCACACTCAGGGTCGCGGAGCCCGACGCCCCCCAGACGACGGCACCTCCAACTAAATGTCTTGGCATTTTATAAAAAGCTTGCAGACGAACACGTCGTCTTTCTTCCTCTTTCAAACACACGAGTTCAAGGACACGACACGCAACACTCTGGGCAAACACGAGCTTTCACACAGCACACCCACAAGCCAACACAAACACAATATTTTCCTTCCGCCCACACGTGTACACGCGGGGTCACACACACGGTATATCCACATATCCACATCAAATGTGAGCGAGTGGATCTGACAGCGCAGCGCTGGCAGCTGCTGTGCTGTGTTTCCTTCTGACAAGCAGGTGGTGCAGAATCCACGGCATTATTACCAGTGAACACAACCTGACCCCCCCCCACCACACACGCTGTCATTTCATGACCGGCACACAGGAAAAAAAAAAAAAAAACACCTATTGTGTACAAGCAACCTGACAATCAGGAAGTACAGTAGATCCATTATTCAGCACATGCGTGACCCTGCGACTTCTTTGAGACGCTGTTTTCCTGCGTGGAATCAAACTGGAGTGACGCCTTTCCTTTTTCTCCACCTTTCACATTTCATCCTTCTCTCTTGTCTTATTGGTCAACGCGCTCTCGTCTTGATGGTGCCGAGTGGCAGATTGGGCCCTCAGAGGAACCGCATTCAATAATAAAACAGGGAGAGAGAGGATGGAGGGATGAGAGAAGAGGGATACAAAAGTATTGTGCCCCTTTCTGAGTGTCCCTGAATGATTTATAACACAAACTGACGCTTGCATGAGCCTCTGGGAAAGTTGTGGCTGCACTTCCGCTCCCTCCACCCTGCTTGGCATTTATGAGCAACCGACAAGAGCGCTACGGATAGAGAGGCTAAAGGAATGAATCAAAAATGTTACAGGGAGGGTGTTTGTTTAAGTCCATATTCAAGAGGTCTTAAATGTATTTTATTTGAAGGATCAATGTGAACACACAGTTCATACTTTGACTATTTACAGACTGAAATCAAATATTGCATAATACACTGAAGCGCCAAGTCTCGGCTTTAAAATGAGTAAGTTTAGGTCAATACAGAAATAACTTACTATCAAATTGATTATCAAAAACGTCTGATGATTAATTTGCTGTCAATTGACGAATCAATCAATGGACTAACGGTTAGAAATGTAATCACACCGCGTACGGGACAAAAATATGTGCGAAGCTCCCTGATTTGGAGAAGTAATGTAAAGCTGTTCGTTGTCAGTTTGACATATTTCATGTTTCAGAGTTGAGCAGAAGGACTTGCAGTAGCTAACCGTGCTGTTACGTGGGACATATCTAAATTATTGTTCTGTTTTTTACTTCATAAATAAGTTTTATAAATATAATATCTTTGCGCATTTGGTGTGACAAGAACACAATAAACAAATAAAAGAGGTCAACTGGGGAGTCTGGTGGCCTCGTGTTTGAGAGCCAGACAATGTACTGCTTCTGCAAAGTGAAGTAAGTTTTGCCAAGACCCTGAATTCAAAGTGTGCGTGTACATATGTGTGTATAAGGCACAGAGGATGTGATGGTGTCTAAAACAGTAATGACCAACATGACTAACAGAGTTAAAGGCCGTGATATCGTTTGACAACTTCCTGATTTGAAGGCCCTCTTCTGTACCGTGCTCACCATCTACTTAACAAACACCAACCAGTCGTCAGCTGATCCTTGCAGCCTGTTTAGAGGCCTGCAGGGTTCAAATCAAACAATGTCGGTTCCAACAAACGTAGGAAGATAAAGACCAACTGTACCAGAGGTTTTCTGACAGTTCGTTGGTGCATCGGATAATAATCAAAATCCTGATACCCACCTCTTCCTTTCCATTCCTCCCGGTACGTGACACACACACTCTGATATGAATCATAGATCCTGAATCACAGGTCCTCAATTTCCATAGCACAACTTGGCCAAGCAAACTTTTCAACTCCCCTCTCTCAGATAAAGTCCATGTTTGACACCTAATATTACGTCCATCCTGATGCATAGTTTGACCAATCCCTCTGAAAGCTGGTCTATTGGCTTTTTCTGCCCAAGTTCAGGCCTCTCTGTGTTTTATTTTTTTCATGGATCGACTTCAAAAGGTTTTAAAATGTCCTAAAGCTGGCTGGAGCGGGCATCTACAATGACATCACTTCCTGGATAGAAACCTGGGGAACTCTGTGCCATCAAATTATTGGTGACCATGTTATTAAATTAGAAAAAAAATCCCCACTGGAAAAATGAAAGCGCAACCAACAAATATAAAACCGGTTATATGACTTTATCTGTCTTCATTACAACTCTGAGCCCTGATTTGCTGAAATCTAACCCATGATACTTACACTCAAGTGTTCACAAATTGAACTGGATGATTCCCAGTGTGGCTGATGATGACTGAGGTGGGCTTTTGATGAGTCACGCTGGAGGTAGCTGTGCTTTAAATCACATCCCGCAGTGACGTACTGTTTTAAATAAAGCTGAGGCAACCAAACACGAGGCAATTTCCACAATACGCAAAATTCTCCCCGGATGAAAATAAACTAATCCAGTGAGATAGAAAGAAACTAAACATTATGTTCTGATTATCCTGCCAGGGCGGCATGGTGTGGATTTTTTTTTAGAGCTGTGACTCATTTTCACAGAGTGAAGAATACACACACACATACATACTCTACGCCGTAAAGCTGGATTTGGAGACTTTGGGGCAGCTCTCATCTCAGGAGCTTAGTGACACTTTTGAGAGAGAGAGAGACACACACACACACACACACACACACACACACACACACACACACACACACACACACACACACACACACACACACACAAAGGACTGTTACCTTCTCAGATTAGTTTCAGGGCTAATGCCAACATAAATGCGGCCGTTGGTGGATTGAGGGACAAATGCGAGACAAATAAGTGGCCTATCCACCGACCTAAAGCCCCGGGCCGGTTCTTAATCTGGATTTTATTTGAAGTGATTTCCTCTCGTTGTCTGAAAGCAACGACAGCTCAAACCTCACGGTGGCTACTTCACTTTTCAGTTGTGGATGTTTAGTGTTGAACTTGGCGCACAATACTTTCACGGGCCTCTACATTTCCGTCTCGCTTCGTCCCTCAGGGGATAAAGTCCCGACTAGGAATGAGTTTGTGAGACTTTCAATCCTGATTGAAATTACCACATGGTCCATAACTGTAATACAACATGTTCATCGGCTAGCTGGCTGCTCACTCCCTTTGCTTCAGGATTAAGCTGATCTGGTCTCGTATTTAATACACAGATAAAAGTGGTGCAAATCTTTTTTTTATCAAACTATTTATTTTAGTGTAACTTTAGACACCTTAATCATCAGGAATCAATTTGATATATTCACCAAAGTTCTTTTTATTGTATTTTTTTTTTTTAACAGATAATCTTACAGTTGTATACAGCTGTATGTGTATATGGTTGGGTCTTGAAAGCCGATGAGTCATTGGTTGGAGACACGGGACGTCTGCTCGGGACTGAGACCCAAACTATAGTGTTAGAGGAGGGATAGGCACTTCAAGAACTAAATATGATTTGAGTCCCTTGGAACTATTTATTTGATAATTAAATGTAAACCATTTGGAGTGTGTGTGTGTGTGTGTGTGTGTGTGTGTGTGTGTGTGTGTGTGTGTGTGTGTGTGTGTGTGTGTGTGTGTGTGTGTGTGTGTGTGTGCTTCCTTCCATTTAAGTAATATAACAGGATGGCAGACAAATGTAATTCTTCATGTGGAACACCAAGAAGTGGGTCAGGTGCTTTTTTCACAGACTTGGAACCGATTGTCAAACATCAATTCCCGCAATCGTTGCCGTCATATACAAGTATATTCAAAAATACACATTTACATTTGAAAATAGGCAGCATTGTAGGAGACAAACAGTTAATAAATCACAAATAAAGTCAAGTCACTCAGCCACAAACAATAACGGTCACTAAAACAGCAATAATAATAATAATATTGGGGCATGTCCATGGGTAGAGGCCAACCTGGATCCACATCTTTTATACATTTATATTTATTTATTTCACTTTGTTAATCCCCGAGGGGAAATTTCTTCACTACAGTAGGGGGGAGCTGCTGCAGCAGGCTGCCACTAGCGCGGCGCCAGGTAACCTGACATGAGGTGCATGTTTTTGGATGATGGGAGGAAGCCGGAGAACCCGGAGAGAACCCACGCAAGCACAGGGAGAACATGAAAACTCCGCACAGAAAGGCCCAGGACCAGATTCGAACCTGGAACCTTTTTGCTGTGAGGCGACAGTGCTAACCACTGCACCACCGTGCCGCCCATAAATATATCTCTACACCGTGTCAGTAGCAGTATACAGCATAGTAGGAAGGAGACATGGCAACAACAACAAAAAAATCTTCTAATTTTATATGAAATATTAAAAGGAAATTCCAATATCTTGATTCTAAAGTTCTGGATAAAGGGTAAAGGTAGAGCATGTTTACCATTTACCGTCGTGAACTGTCGCAAATATGATTTACTGTTGTGCTGATGATTAAATTAGATGGATAGAAAGATCCACAATGCATCGCCACAATCCTGCAGCCAAACAGCTGTCTGGTGTCTGCTGGTCGTACCACAGCGTGCTTCGGGTCACGCTGTGGCTGCAACAGAACGTTGCCTAAATGTCAGAGGAGAGTTCACGTGTTTAAATGGCCATTAGTTTCTTTGGAAAATGTTAAGCAGTTAAACGCTCGCAGCCTTTAAGCCTGGCGTCAGTCAGTGTTAAAAGAGTATGATGCAACAACCCTGCCCACTGCAGACATGTCCATTAAAGTAGATTAGCTCTCAAATCGCTCACACTTGTGACTCAGAACAGGAGTGTGGCTTTAGTTCGATATCAATCTTAATCTCTATATTGATGTAAAAAAAAAAAAAAGCCTCTTGCAATAACACAGACTACGCAGTGTGATGTAATGGGAACAGCGCAAGCACAAGTACAACACATGACACCCTTCACATGTGAGAAGGATTTTCACACGACTTGTTGCCCCCTTCACACGTCCATACATAGGATCTGTGTGTAAAGTGGAACCTATGCAATATTAAGCTAGCTAAAGTGCTTGGGAGTAGCCGGGGGCTGTGTGTGTGTGTGTGTGTGTGGGGGGGGGGGGGGGCAGAGCCGGAGATGCCAGCAGGATCA